>NC_141822.1:37130140-37145046 GCF_982586985.1 Callionymus lyra
GAGTTTTGAAGAGGTAAAAAAAAAAAAAAAAAAATGTGGAGTTTTGAAGAGGTAAAAAAAAATAAAAAAATTTAGGAGTTTTGAAGAGGTAAAAAATAAAAATTGGAGTTTTGAAGAGGTAAAAAAAAAAAAAAATTGGAGTTTTGAAGAGGTAAAAAAAAAAAAAAAAAAAATTGGAGTTTTGAATAGGTAAAAAAAAAAAAAAAAAAAATTGTGGAGTTTTGATGAGGTAAAAAAAAAAAAAAATTTGGAGTTTTGAAGAGGTAAAAAAAGGAACAAAAAATCAATGTTGGAGTTTTGAAGAGGTAAAAAAAAAAAAAAAAAAAAGTTGGAGTTTTGAAGAGGTAAAAAAAAAAAAAACGTTGGAGTTTTGAAGAGGTAAAAAAAAAAAAAGTTGGAGTTTTGAAGAGGTAAAAAAAGGAACAAAAAATCAATGTTGGAGTTTTGAAGAGGTAAAAAAAAAAAAAAAAAAAAAAGTTGGAGTTTTGAAGAGGTAAAAAAAAATAAAAAGTTGGAGTTTTGAAGAGGTAAAAAAAAAAAATAAAAAAAAATTTGGAGTTTTGAAGAGGTAAAAAAAGGAACAAAAAATCAATGTTGGAGTTTTGAAGAGGAAAAAAAAAAAAAAAAAAAATTGAGTTTTGAAGAGGTAAAAAAAAAATAAAAAGTTGGAGTTTTGAAGAGGTAAAAAAAGGAACAAAAAATCAATGTTGGAGTTTTGAAGAGGTAAAAAAAAAAAAAGTTGGAGTTTTGAAGAGGTATAAAAAAAATAAAAAATTTAGGAGTTTTGAAGAGGTAAAAAAAAAAAAAAAATGTGGAATTTTGAAGAGGTAAAAAAAAAAAAAATTGGAGTTTTGAAGAGGTAAAAAAAAAAAAAAATTGGAGTTTTGAAGAGGTAAAAAAAAAAAAAAAAAAAAATTGGAGTTTTGAAGAGGTAAAAAAAGGAACAAAAAATCAATGTTGGAGTTTTGAAGAGGTAAAAAAAAAAAAAAAAAAAATGTGGAGTTTTGAAGAGGTAAAAAAAAATAAAAAAATTTAGGAGTTTTGAAGAGGTAAAAAATAAAAATTGGAGTTTTGAAGAGGTAAAAAAAAAAAAAAATTGGAGTTTTGAAGAGGTAAAAAAAAAAAAAAAAAAAAATTGGAGTTTTGAATAGGTAAAAAAAAAAAAAAAAAAAAATTGTGGAGTTTTGATGAGGTAAAAAAAAAAAAATTTGGAGTTTTGAAGAGGTAAAAAAAGGAACAAAAAATCAATGTTGGAGTTTTGAAGAGGTAAAAAAAAAAAAAAAAAAAAGTTGGAGTTTTGAAGAGGTAAAAAAAAAAAAAACGTTGGAGTTTTGAAGAGGTAAAAAAAAAAAAAGTTGGAGTTTTGAAGAGGTAAAAAAAGGAACAAAAAATCAATGTTGGAGTTTTGAAGAGGTAAAAAAAAAAAAAAAAAAAAGTTGGAGTTTTGAAGAGGTAAAAAAAAATAAAAAGTTGGAGTTTTGAAGAGGTAAAAAAAAAAAATAAAAAAAAATTTGGAGTTTTGAAGAGGTAAAAAAAGGAACAAAAAATCAATGTTGGAGTTTTGAAGAGGTAAAAAAAAAAAAAAGTTGGAGTTTTGAAGAGGTAAAAAAAAAAAAAAAAAAAAAATTGGAGTTTTGAAGAGGTAAAAAAAGGAACAAAAAATCAATGTTGGAGTTTTGAAGAGGTAAAAAAAAAATAAAAAAAAATAGAGTTTTGAAGAGGTAAAAAAAAATAAAAAGTTGGAGTTTTGAAGAGGTAAAAAAAGGAACAAAAAATCAATGTTGGAGTTTTGAAGAGGTAAAAAAAAAATATAAAAAAAAATTGTGGAGTTTTGAAGAGGTAAAAAAAGGAACAAAAAATCAATGTTGGAGTTTTGAAGAGGTTAAAAAAAAAAAAAAAAATTTAGGAGTTTTGAAGAGGTAAAAAGAAAAAAAAAATTGTGGAGTTTTGAAGAGGTAAAAAAAAAAAAAAAAAATTGTGGAGTTTTGAAGAGGTAAAAAAAAAAAAATGTTGGAGTTTTGAAGAGGTAAAAAAAAAAAAAAAAAAATGTGGAGTTTTGAAGAGGTAAAAAAAAATAAAAAAATTTAGGAGTTTTGAAGAGGTAAACAAAAAAAAAATTGGAGTTTTGAAGAGGTAAAAAAAAAAAAATTGGAGTTTTGAAGAGGTAAAAAAAAAAAAAAAAAATTGGAGTTTTGAATAGGTAAAAAAAAAAAAAAAAAATTGTGGAGTTTTGATGAGGTAAAAAAAAAAAAAATTGGAGTTTTGAAGAGGTAAAAAAAAAAAAAAAAAATTGGAGTTTTGAATAGGTAAAAAAAAAATAAAAAAAAATTGTGGAGTTTTGATGAGGTAAAAAAAAAAAAATTGGAGTTTTGAAGAGGTAAAAAAAGGAACAAAAAATCAATGTTGGAGTTTTGAAGAGGTAAAAAAAAAAAAAAAAAAAAGTTGGAGTTTTGAAGAGGTAAAAAAAAATAAAAAGTTGGAGTTTTGAAGAGGTAAAAAAAGGAACAAAAAATCAATGTTGGAGTTTTGAAGAGGTAAAAAAAAAAAAAAATGTTGGAGTTTTGAAGAGGTATAAAAAAAATAAAAAATTTAGGAGTTTTGAAGAGGTAAAAAAAAAAAAAAAAATGTGGAGTTTTGAAGAGGTAAAAAAAAAAAAATTGGAGTTTTGAAGAGGTAAAAAAAAAAAAAATTGGAGTTTTGAAGAGGTAAAAAAAAAAAAAAAAAATTGGAGTTTTGAAGAGGTAAAAAAAGGAACAAAAAATCAATGTTGGAGTTTTGAAGAGGTAAAAAAAAAAAAAAAAAATGTGGAGTTTTGAAGAGGTAAAAAAAAATAAAAAAATTTAGGAGTTTTGAAGAGGTAAAAAAAAAAAATTGGAGTTTTGAAGAGGTAAAAAAAAAAAAAAATTGGAGTTTTGAAGAGGTAAAAAAAAAAAAAAAAATTGGAGTTTTGAATTGGTAAAAAAAATAAAAAAAAAATTGTGGAGTTTTGATGAGGTAAAAAAAAAAATTTTTGGAGTTTTGAAGAGGTAAAAAAAGGAACAAAAAATCAATGTTGGAGTTTTGAAGAGGTAAAAAAAAAAAAAAAAAAAAGTTGGAGTTTTGAAGAGGTAAAAAAAAAAAAAACGTTGGAGTTTTGAAGAGATAAAAAAAAAAAAAAAAATTTGAGTTTTGAAGAGGTAAAAAAAAAAAATGTTGGAGTTTTGAAGAGGTAAAAAAAAAAAAAGTTGGAGTTTTGAAGAGGTAAAAAAAGGAACAAAAAATCAATGTTGGAGTTTTGAAGAGGTAAAAAAAAAAAAAAAAAAAAGTTGGAGTTTTGAAGAGGTAAAAAAAAATAAAAAGTTGGAGTTTTGAAGAGGTAAAAAAAAAAATAAAAAAAAATGTGGAGTTTTGAAGAGGTAAAAAAAGGAACAAAAAATCAATGTTGGAGTTTTGAAGAGGTAAAAAAAAAAAAAGTTGGAGTTTTGAAGAGGTAAAAAAAAAAAAAAAAAATTGTGGAGTTTTGAAGAGGTAAAAAAAGGAACAAAAAATCAATGTTGGAGTTTTGAAGAGGTAAAAAAAAAATAAAAAAAAATTGAGTTTTGAAGAGGTAAAAAAAAATAAAAAGTTGGAGTTTTGAAGAGGTAAAAAAAGGAACAAAAAATCAATGTTGGAGTTTTGAAGAGGTAAAAAAAAAATATAAAAAAAAATTGTGGAGTTTTGAAGAGGTAAAAAAAGGAACAAAAAATCAATGTTGGAGTTTTGAAGAGGTTAAAAAAAAAAAAATGTTGGAGTTTTGAAGAGGTAAAAAAAAAAAAAAAAAATTTAGGAGTTTTGAAGAGGTAAAAAGAAAAAAAAAATTGTGGAGTTTTGAAGAGGTAAAAAAAAAAAAAAAAAATTGTGGAGTTTTGAAGAGGTAAAAAAAAAAATGTTGGAGTTTTGAAGAGGTAAAAAAAAATTAAAAAAAATGTGGAGTTTTGAAGAGGTAAAAAAAAATAAAAAAATTTAGGAGTTTTGAAGAGGTAAACAAAAAAAAAATTGGAGTTTTGAAGAGGTAAAAAAAAAAAAAATTGGAGTTTTGAAGAGGTAAAAAAAAAAAAAAAAAAATTGGAGTTTTGAATAGGTAAAAAAAAAAAAAAAAAAATTGTGGAGTTTTGATGAGGTAAAAAAAAAAAAATTGGAGTTTTGAAGAGGTAAAAAAAGGAACAAAAAATCAATGTTGGAGTTTTGAAGAGGTATAAAAAAAAAAAAAAAAAATTGGAGTTTTGAAGAGGTAAAAAAAAAAAAAAATTGGAGTTTTGAAGAGGTAAAAAAAAAAAAAAAAATTGGAGTTTTGAATTGGTAAAAAAAAAAAAAAAAAAAATTGTGGAGTTTTGATGAGGTAAAAAAAAAAATTTTTGGAGTTTTGAAGAGGTAAAAAAAGGAACAAAAAATCAATGTTGGAGTTTTGAAGAGGTAAAAAAAAAAAAAAAAAAAGTTGGAGTTTTGAAGAGGTAAAAAAAAAAAAAACGTTGGAGTTTTGAAGAGATAAAAAAAAAAAAAAAAATTTGAGTTTTGAAGAGGTAAAAAAAAAAAATGTTGGAGTTTTGAAGAGGTAAAAAAAAAAAAAGTTGGAGTTTTGAAGAGGTAAAAAAAGGAACAAAAAATCAATGTTGGAGTTTTGAAGAGGTAAAAAAAAAAAAAAAAAAAGTTGGAGTTTTGAAGAGGTAAAAAAAAATAAAAAGTTGGAGTTTTGAAGAGGTAAAAAAAAAAATAAAAAAAAATGTGGAGTTTTGAAGAGGTAAAAAAAGGAACAAAAAATCAATGTTGGAGTTTTGAAGAGGTAAAAAAAAAAAAAGTTGGAGTTTTGAAGAGGTAAAAAAAAAAAATAAAAAAAAATTGGAGTTTTGAAGAGGTAAAAAAAGGAACAAAAAATCAATGTTGGAGTTTTGAAGAGGTAAAAAAAAAAAAAAAAAAAATTGAGTTTTGAAGAGGTAAAAAAAAATAAAAAGTTGGAGTTTTGAAGAGGTAAAAAAAGGAACAAAAAATCAATGTTGGAGTTTTGAAGAGGTAAAAAAAAAATATTAAAAAAAATTGTGGAGTTTTGAAGAGGTAAAAAAAGGAACAAAAAATCAATGTTGGAGTTTTGAAGAGGTTAAAAAAAAAAAAATGTTGGAGTTTTGAAGAGGTAAAAAAAAAAAAAAAAAATTTAGGAGTTTTGAAGAGGTAAAAAGAAAAAAAAAATTGTGGAGTTTTGAAGAGGTAAAAAAAAAAAAAAAAAATTGTGGAGTTTTGAAGAGGTAAAAAAAGGAACAAAAAATCAATGTTGGAGTTTTGAAGAGGTAAAAAAAAAAAAAAAAAAATTGAGTTTTGAAGAGGTAAAAAAAAAAAAAAAGTTGGAGTTTTGAAGAGGTAAAAAAAGGAACAAAAAATCAATGTTGGAGTTTTGAAGAGGTAAAAAAAAAATATAAAAAAAAATTGTGGAGTTTTGAAGAGGTAAAAAAAGGAACAAAAAATCAATGTTGGAGTTTTGAAGAGGTTAAAAAAAAAAAAATGTTGGAGTTTTGAAGAGGTAAAAAAAAAAAAAAAAAATTTAGGAGTTTTGAAGAGGTAAAAAGAAAAAAAAAATTGTGGAGTTTTGAAGAGGTAAAAAAAAAAAAAAAAAATTGTGGAGTTTTGAAGAGGTAAAAAAAAAAATGTTGGAGTTTTGAAGAGGTAAAAAAAAATTAAAAAAAATGTGGAGTTTTGAAGAGGTAAAAAAAAATAAAAAAATTTAGGAGTTTTGAAGAGGTAAACAAAAAAAAAATTGGAGTTTTGAAGAGGTAAAAAAAAAAAAAAAAGTTGGAGTTTTGAAGAGGTAAAAAAAGGAACAAAAAATCAATGTTGGAGTTTTGAAGAGGTATAAAAAAAAAAAAAAAAAGTTGGAGTTTTGAAGAGGTAAAAAAAAAAAATAAAAAAAAATGTGGAGTTTTGAAGAGGTAAAAAAAGGAACAAAAAATAAAAAGTTGGAGTTTTGAAGAGGTAAAAAAAGGAACAAAAAATCAATGTTGGAGTTTTGAAGAGGTAAAAAAAAATAAAAATGTTGGAGTTTTGAAGAGGTATAAAAAAAATAAAAAATTTAGGAGTTTTGAAGAGGTAAAAAAAAAAAAAAAAATGTGGAGTTTTGAAGAGGTAAAAAAAAAAAAAATTGGAGTTTTGAAGAGGTAAAAAAAAAAAAAATTGGAGTTTTGAAGAGGTAAAAAAAAAAAAAAAAATTGGAGTTTTGAAGAGGTAAAAAAAAAATAAAAAAAATTGGAGTTTTGAATAGGTAAAAAAAAAAAAAAAAAAATTGTGGAGTTTTGATGAGGTAAAAAAAAAAAAATTTGGAGTTTTGAAGAGGTAAAAAAAGGAACAAAAAATCAATGTTGGAGTTTTGAAGAGGTAAAAAAAAAAAAAAAAAAAGTTGGAGTTTTGAAGAGGTAAAAAAAAAAAAAACGTTGGAGTTTTGAAGAGATAAAAAAAAAAAAAAAAAATTGAGTTTTGAAGAGGTAAAAAAAAAAAAATGTTGGAGTTTTGAAGAGGTAAAAAAAAAAAAAGTTGGAGTTTTGAAGAGGTAAAAAAAGGAACAAAAAATCAATGTTGGAGTTTTGAAGAGGTAAAAAAAAAAAAAAAAAAAGTTGGAGTTTTGAAGAGGTAAAAAAAAAAAATTAAAAAAAATGTGGAGTTTTGAAGAGGTAAAAAAAGGAACAAAAAATCAATGTTGGAGTTTTGAAGAGGTAAAAAAAATATATAAAAAAAAATTGTGGAGTTTTGAAGAGGTAAAAAAAGGAACAAAAAATCAATGTTGGAGTTTTGAAGAGGTTAAAAAAAAAAAAATGTTGGAGTTTTGAAGAGGTAAAAAAAAAAAAAAAAAATTTAGGAGTTTTGAAGAGGTAAAAAGAAAAAAAAAATTGTGGAGTTTTGAAGAGGTAAAAAAAAAAAAAAAATTGTGGAGTTTTGAAGAGGTAAAAAAAAAAAAATGTTGGAGTTTTGAAGAGGTAAAAAAAAAAAAAAAAAAATGTGGAGTTTTGAAGAGGTAAAAAAAAATAAAAAAATTAGGAGTTTTGAAGAGGTAAACAAAAAAAAAAATTGGAGTTTTGAAGAGGTAAAAAAAGGAACAAAAAATCAATGTTGGAGTTTTGAAGAGGTAAAAAAAAAATATAAAAAAAAATTGTGGAGTTTTGAAGAGGTAAAAAAAGGAACAAAAAATCAATGTTGGACTTTTGAAGAGGTTAAAAAAAAAAAAATGTTGGAGTTTTGAAGAGGTAAAAAAAAAAAAAAAAATTTTAGGAGTTTTGAAGAGGTAAAAAGAAAAAAAAATTGTGGAGTTTTGAAGAGGTAAAAAAAAAAAAAAAAAATTGTGGAGTTTTGAAGAGGTAAAAAAAAAAAAATGTTGGAGTTTTGAAGAGGTAAAAAAAAAAAAAAAAAAATGTGGAGTTTTGAAGAGGTAAAAAAAAATAAAAAAATTTAGGAGTTTTGAAGAGGTAAACAAAAAAAAAATTGGAGTTTTGAAGAGGTAAAAAAAAAAAAAATTGGAGTTTTGAAGAGGTAAAAAAAGGAACAAAAAATCAATGTTGGAGTTTTGAAGAGGTAAAAAAAAAAAAAAAAAAAGTTGGAGTTTTGAAGAGGTAAAAAAAAATAAAAAGTTGAAGTTTTGAAGAGGTAAAAAAAAAAAATAAAAAAAAATGTGGAGTTTTGAAGAGGTAAAAAAAGGAACAAAAAATCAATGTTGGAGTTTTGAAGAGGAAAAAAAAAAAAAAAAAAATTGAGTTTTGAAGAGGTAAAAAAAAATAAAAAGTTGGAGTTTTGAAGAGGTAAAAAAAGGAACAAAAAATCAATGTTGGAGTTTTGAAGAGGTAAAAAAAAAAAAAAATGTTGGAGTTTTGAAGAGGTATAAAAAAAATAAAAAATTTAGGAGTTTTGAAGAGGTAAAAAAAAAAAAAAAATTTGGAGTTTTGAAGAGGTAAAAAAAAAAAAAATTGGAGTTTTGAAGAGGTAAAAAAAAAAAAAATTGGAGTTTTGAAGAGGTAAAAAAAAATAAAAAAAATTGGAGTTTTGAAGAGGTAAAAAAAGGAACAAAAAATCAATGTTGGAGTTTTGAAGAGGTAAAAAAAAAAAAAAAAAAATGTGGAGTTTTGAAGAGGTAAAAAAAAATAAAAAAATTTAGGAGTTTTGAAGAGGTAAAAAAAAAAAATTGGAGTTTTGAAGAGGTAAAAAAAAAAAAAAATTGGAGTTTTGAAGAGGTAAAAAAAAAAAAAAAAAAAATTGGAGTTTTGAATAGGTAAAAAAAAAAAAAAAAAAATTGTGGAGTTTTGATGAGGTAAAAAAAAAAAAATTTGGAGTTTTGAAGAGGTAAAAAAAGGAACAAAAAATCAATGTTGGAGTTTTGAAGAGGTAAAAAAAAAAAAAAAAAAGTTGGAGTTTTGAAGAGGTAAAAAAAAAAAAAACGTTGGAGTTTTGAAGAGGTAAAAAAAAAAAAAGTTGGAGTTTTGAAGAGGTAAAAAAAGGAACAAAAAATCAATGTTGGAGTTTTGAAGAGGTAAAAAAAAAAAAAAAAAAAAGTTGGAGTTTTGAAGAGGTAAAAAAAAGTAAAAAGTTGGAGTTTTGAAGAGGTAAAAAAAAAAATAAAAAAAAATTTGGAGTTTTGAAGAGGTAAAAAAAGGAACAAAAAATCAATGTTGGAGTTTTGAAGAGGTAAAAAAAAAAAAAAAGTTGGAGTTTTGAAGAGGTAAAAAAAAAAATAAAAAAAAATTGGAGTTTTGAAGAGGTAAAAAAAGGAACAAAAAATCAATGTTGGAGTTTTGAAGAGGTAAAAAAAAAAAAAAAAAAAATTGAGTTTTGAAGAGGTAAAAAAAAATAAAAAGTTGGAGTTTTGAAGAGGTAAAAAAAGGAACAAAAAATCAATGTTGGAGTTTTGAAGAGGTAAAAAAAAAATATAAAAAAAAATTGTGGAGTTTTGAAGAGGTAAAAAAAGGAACAAAAAATCAATGTTGGAGTTTTGAAGAGGTTAAAAAAAAAAAATGTTGGAGTTTTGAAGAGGTAAAAAAAAAAAAAAAAATTTAGGAGATTTGAAGAGGTAAAAAGAAAAAAAAAATTGTGGAGTTTTGAAGAGGTAAAAAAAAAAAAAAAAAATTGTGGAGTTTTGAAGAGGTAAAAAAAAAAAAAATGTTGGAGTTTTGAAGAGGTAAAAAAAAAAAAAAAAAAATGTGGAGTTTTGAAGAGGTAAAAAAAAATAAAAAAATTTAGGAGTTTTGAAGAGGTAAAAAAAAAAAAAAAATTTGGAGTTTTGAAGAGGTAAAAAAAAAAAAAATTGGAGTTTTGAAGAGGTAAAAAAAAAAAAAATTGGAGTTTTGAAGAGGTAAAAAAAAATAAAAAAAATTGGAGTTTTGAAGAGGTAAAAAAAGGAACAAAAAATCAATGTTGGAGTTTTGAAGAGGTAAAAAAAAAAAAAAAAAAATGTGGAGTTTTGAAGAGGTAAAAAAAAATAAAAAAATTTAGGAGTTTTGAAGAGGTAAAAAAAAAAAATTGGAGTTTTGAAGAGGTAAAAAAAAAAAAAAATTGGAGTTTTGAAGAGGTAAAAAAAAAAAAAAAAAAATTGGAGTTTTGAATAGGTAAAAAAAAAAAAAAAAAAATTGTGGAGTTTTGATGAGGTAAAAAAAAAAAAATTTGGAGTTTTGAAGAGGTAAAAAAAGGAACAAAAAATCAATGTTGGAGTTTTGAAGAGGTAAAAAAAAAAAAAAAAAAAAGTTGGAGTTTTGAAGAGGTAAAAAAAAAAAAAACGTTGGAGTTTTGAAGAGGTAAAAAAAAAAAAAGTTGGAGTTTTGAAGAGGTAAAAAAAGGAACAAAAAATCAATGTTGGAGTTTTGAAGAGGTAAAAAAAAAAAAAAAAAAAAGTTGGAGTTTTGAAGAGGTAAAAAAAAGTAAAAAGTTGGAGTTTTGAAGAGGTAAAAAAAAAAATAAAAAAAAATTTGGAGTTTTGAAGAGGTAAAAAAAGGAACAAAAAATCAATGTTGGAGTTTTGAAGAGGTAAAAAAAAAAAAAAGTTGGAGTTTTGAAGAGGTAAAAAAAAAAAATAAAAAAAAATTGGAGTTTTGAAGAGGTAAAAAAAGGAACAAAAAATCAATGTTGGAGTTTTGAAGAGGTAAAAAAAAAAAAAAAAAAAATTGAGTTTTGAAGAGGTAAAAAAAAATAAAAAGTTGGAGTTTTGAAGAGGTAAAAAAAGGAACAAAAAATCAATGTTGGAGTTTTGAAGAGGTAAAAAAAAAATAGTGGAGTTTTGAAGAGGTAAAAAAAGGAACAAAAAATCAATGTTGGAGTTTTGAAGAGGTTAAAAAAAAAAAATGTTGGAGTTTTGAAGAGGTAAAAAAAAAAAAAAAAAAATTTAGGAGATTTGAAGAGGTAAAAAGAAAAAAAAAATTGTGGAGTTTTGAAGAGGTAAAAAAAAAAAAAAAAAATTGTGGAGTTTTGAAGAGGTAAAAAAAAAAAAAAATGTTGGAGTTTTGAAGAGGTAAAAAAAAAAAAAAAAAATGTGGAGTTTTGAAGAGGTAAAAAAAAATAAAAAAATTTAGGAGTTTTGAAGAGGTAAACAAAAAAAAAATTGGAGTTTTGAAGAGGTAAAAAAAAAAAAAATTGGAGTTTTGAAGAGGTAAAAAAAAAAAAAAAAAATTGGAGTTTTGAATAGGTAAAAAAAAAAAAAAAAAAATTGTGGAGTTTTGATGAGGTAAAAAAAAAAAAAAAAATTGGAGTTTTGAATAGGTAAAAAAAAAATAAAAAAAAATTGTGGAGTTTTGATGAGGTAAAAAAAAAAAAATTGGAGTTTTGAAGAGGTAAAAAAAGGAACAAAAAATCAATGTTGGAGTTTTGAAGAGGTAAAAAAAAAAAAAAAAAAAGTTGGAGTTTTGAAGAGGTAAAAAAAAATAAAAAGTTGGAGTTTTGAAGAGGTAAAAAAAGGAACAAAAAATCAATGTTGGAGTTTTGAAGAGGTAAAAAAAAAAAAAAATGTTGGAGTTTTGAAGAGGTATAAAAAAAATAAAAAATTTAGGAGTTTTGAAGAGGTAAAAAAAAAAAAAAAAATGTGGAGTTTTGAAGAGGTAAAAAAAAAAAAATTGGAGTTTTGAAGAGGTAAAAAAAAAAAAAAAAAATTGGAGTTTTGAAGAGGTAAAAAAGGAACAAAAAATCAATGTTGGAGTTTTGAAGAGGTAAAAAAAAAAAAAAAAAAATGTGGAGTTTTGAAGAGGTAAAAAAAAATAAAAAAAATTTAGGAGTTTTGAAGAGGTAAAAAAAAAAAATTGGAGTTTTGAAGAGGTAAAAAAAAAAAAAAATTGGAGTTTTGAAGAGGTAAAAAAAAAAAAAAAAAAATTGGAGTTTTGAATAGGTAAAAAAAAAAAAAAAAAAATTGTGGAGTTTTGATGAGGTAAAAAAAAAAAATTTGGAGTTTTGAAGAGGTAAAAAAAGGAACAAAAAATCAATGTTGGAGTTTTGAAGAGGTAAAAAAAAAAAAAAAAAAGTTGGAGTTTTGAAGAGGTAAAAAAAAAAAAAACGTTGGAGTTTTGAAGAGGTAAAAAAAAAAAAAAGTTGGAGTTTTGAAGAGGTAAAAAAAGGAACAAAAAATCAATGTTGGAGTTTTGAAGAGGTAAAAAAAAAAAAAAAAAAAAGTTGGAGTTTTGAAGAGGTAAAAAAAAATAAAAAGTTGGAGTTTTGAAGAGGTAAAAAAAAAAAATAAAAAAAAATTTGGAGTTTTGAAGAGGTAAAAAAAGGAACAAAAAATCAATGTTGGAGTTTTGAAGAGGTAAAAAAAAAAAAAAGTTGGAGTTTTGAAGAGGTAAAAAAAAAAAAAAAAAAAAATTGGAGTTTTGAAGAGGTAAAAAAAGGAACAAAAAATCAATGTTGGAGTTTTGAAGAGGTAAAAAAAAAAAAAAAAAAAATTGAGTTTTGAAGAGGTAAAAAAAAATAAAAAGTTGGAGTTTTGAAGAGGTAAAAAAAGGAACAAAAAAATCAATGTTGGAGTTTTGAAGAGGTAAAAAAAAAATATAAAAAAAAATTGTGGAGTTTTGAAGAGGTAAAAAAAGGAACAAAAAATCAATGTTGGAGTTTTGAAGAGGTTAAAAAAAAAAAAATGTTGGAGTTTTGAAGAGGTAAAAAAAAAAAAAAAAAATTTAGGAGTTTTGAAGAGGTAAAAAGAAAAAAAAATTGTGGAGTTTTGAAGAGGTAAAAAAAAAAAAAAAAAAAATGTGGAGTTTTGAAGAGGTAAAAAAAAATAAAAAAATTTAGGAGTTTTGAAGAGGTAAACAAAAAAAAAATTGGAGTTTTGAAGAGGTAAAAAAAAAAAAAATTGGAGTTTTGAAGAGGTAAAAAAAAAAAAAAAAAATTGGAGTTTTGAATAGGTAAAAAAAAAAAAAAAAAAATTGTGGAGTTTTGATGAGGTAAAAAAAAAAAAATTGGAGTTTTGAAGAGGTAAAAAAAGGAACAAAAAATCAATGTTGGAGTTTTGAAGAGGTAAAAAAAAAAAAAAAAAAAGTTGGAGTTTTGAAGAGGTAAAAAAAAATAAAAAGTTGGAGTTTTGAAGAGGTAAAAAAAGGAACAAAAAATCAATGTTGGAGTTTTGAAGAGGTAAAAAAAATGTTGGAGTTTTGAAGAGGTATAAAAAAAATAAAAAATTTAGGAGTTTTGAAGAGGTAAAAAAAAAAAAAAAAATGTGGAGTTTTGAAGAGGTAAAAAAAAAAAATTGGAGTTTTGAAGAGGTAAAAAAAAAAAAAATTGGAGTTTTGAAGAGGTAAAAAAAAAAAAAAAAAATTGGAGTTTTGAAGAGGTAAAAAAAGGAACAAAAAATCAATGTTGGAGTTTTGAAGAGGTAAAAAAAAAAAAAAAAAATGTGGAGTTTTGAAGAGGTAAAAAAAAAAAAAAAAATTTAGGAGTTTTGAAGAGGTAAAAAAAAAAAATTGGAGTTTTGAAGAGGTAAAAAAAAAAAAAAATTGGAGTTTTGAAGAGGTAAAAAAAAAAAAAAAAAATTGGAGTTTTGAATTGGTAAAAAAAAAAAAAAAAAAATTGTGGAGTTTTGATGAGGTAAAAAAAAAAATTTTGGAGTTTTGAAGAGGTAAAAAAAGGAACAAAAAATCAATGTTGGAGTTTTGAAGAGGTAAAAAAAAAAAAAAAAAAAGTTGGAGTTTTGAAGAGGTAAAAAAAAAAAAAACGTTGGAGTTTTGAAGAGATAAAAAAAGGAACAAAAAAATCAATGTTGGAGTTTTGAAGAGGTAAAAAAAAAATATTAAAAAAAATTGTGGAGTTTTGAAGAGGTAAAAAAAGGAACAAAAAATCAATGTTGGAGTTTTGAAGAGGTTAAAAAAAAAAAAATGTTGGAGTTTTGAAGAGGTAAAAAAAAAAAAAAAAATTTAGGAGTTTTGAAGAGGTAAAAAGAAAAAAAAATTGTGGAGTTTTGAAGAGGTAAAAAAAAAAAAAAAAAAAATGTGGAGTTTTGAAGAGGTAAAAAAAAATAAAAAAATTTAGGAGTTTTGAAGAGGTAAACAAAAAAAAAATTGGAGTTTTGAAGAGGTAAAAAAAAAAAAAATTGGAGTTTTGAAGAGGTAAAAAAAAAAAAAAAAAATTGGAGTTTTGAATAGGTAAAAAAAAAAAAAAAAAAATTGTGGAGTTTTGATGAGGTAAAAAAAAAAAAATTGGAGTTTTGAAGAGGTAAAAAAAGGAACAAAAAATCAATGTTGGAGTTTTGAAGAGGTAAAAAAAAAAAAAAAAAAAGTTGGAGTTTTGAAGAGGTAAAAAAAAATAAAAAGTTGGAGTTTTGAAGAGGTAAAAAAAGGAACAAAAAATCAATGTTGGAGTTTTGAAGAGGTAAAAAAAATGTTGGAGTTTTGAAGAGGTATAAAAAAAATAAAAAATTTAGGAGTTTTGAAGAGGTAAAAAAAAAAAAAAAATGTGGAGTTTTGAAGAGGTAAAAAAAAAAAATTGGAGTTTTGAAGAGGTAAAAAAAAAAAAAATTGGAGTTTTGAAGAGGTAAAAAAAAAAAAAAAAATTGGAGTTTTGAAGAGGTAAAAAAAGGAACAAAAAATCAATGTTGGAGTTTTGAAGAGGTAAAAAAAAAAAAAAAAAATGTGGAGTTTTGAAGAGGTAAAAAAAAAAAAAAAATTTAGGAGTTTTGAAGAGGTAAAAAAAAAAAATTGGAGTTTTGAAGAGGTAAAAAAAAAAAAAATGGAGTTTTGAAGAGGTAAAAAAAAAAAAAAAAATTGGAGTTTTGAATTGGTAAAAAAAAAAAAAAAAAAATTGTGGAGTTTTGATGAGGTAAAAAAAAAAATTTTGGAGTTTTGAAGAGGTAAAAAAAGGAACAAAAAATCAATGTTGGAGTTTTGAAGAGGTAAAAAAAAAAAAAAAAAGTTGGAGTTTTGAAGAGGTAAAAAAAAAAAAAACGTTGGAGTTTTGAAGAGATAAAAAAAAAAAAAAAAATTGAGTTTTGAAGAGGTAAAAAAAAAAAATGTTGGAGTTTTGAAGAGGTAAAAAAAAAAAAAGTTGGAGTTTTGAAGAGGTAAAAAAAGGAACAAAAAATCAATGTTGGAGTTTTGAAGAGGTAAAAAAAAAAAAAAAAAAAGTTGGAGTTTTGAAGAGGTAAAAAAAAATAAAAAGTTGGAGTTTTGAAGAGGTAAAAAAAAAAATAAAAAAAAATGTGGAGTTTTGAAGAGGTAAGAAAAGGAACAAAAAATCAATGTTGGAGTTTTGAAGAGGTAAAAAAAAAAAAAGTTGGAGTTTTGAAGAGGTAAAAAAAAAAAAAAAAAAAAATTGGAGTTTTGAAGAGGTAAAAAAAGGAACAAAAAATCAATGTTGGAGTTTTGAAGAGGTAAAAAAAAAATAAAAAAAAATTGAGTTTTGAAGAGGTAAAAAAAAATAAAAAGTTGGAGTTTTGAAGAGGTAAAAAAAGGAACAAAAAATCA